>NW_027212000.1:0-40000 GCF_036971445.1 Narcine bancroftii
TGTATGCAGAGGGCTCCGGGGAGCTTGAGTAGAGGTCCCTGGAGAGAGTACACAGTGAACCTGGAGCATCTCAGTGTTTCCAGAAGGTCCTGGGAGCGTACACAAGGGGCCCCGGGGAGCATGTTTGTGTTTCCAGGGTGTCTCGGGGGCATGTCAGTGTTTAGGAAGATTTATCTTCTGTCAGGACAAGGGAGAGCAGGAGAGACAGGATCCGGATGGTCTGTCCACATCACACCAGCCTCCGATGGATCTACGCTCGCGCCCCAGTCGCACTCACCCTGGGTCTCTTCCACCGAATCCCGGCCGTCTTCGAGGAATGAGGTCCCAGTTCCTTGAAACCAATGGCAGACGGACCAGGGGGAAACCTGTGGTCCTCGAACAGGACTCCTCGGCTGAGGCAGTCGTCACGGAGGGTCTCAAAGTCCTGCCCAAGGTATTTGAAGGCTTGTTCATGTCTGCCAGCACCCAGCCCCTTCGCTCGTTGCCTGCTGACACGATCGGCTAATCCGCACGCATCGTCGGGAAACGCCGGCAGCAAAGTGATCAGGAACCCACCGTCAGCAGAAAGCACAACTGAGCTAGAGGAAGAGAAAACATTTCCAAAATCAGTATAACCCCACAACAGACCAAGGCAGCCAAAACAGCTGATGGGGAACTGTCCCATGGTAAGGTTCAGAATTCACATTGGTTCAGGGCGAGGGTCACTGGAAATGCAGACACGTTCCCTGGGACCCACGAAAATATCAACTCGTCCCGGGACCCCCGTTAACACCGACATGTTCCTCGGGACCCCCTGTAATGATTCAGGGTACCCCTGTAAACACCAACACACTCCCCAGAACCCCCTGGAAACACAGAGACACTCCCCAGGACCCCATGTAATGATCCCGGGACCCCCTGTAAACACCAATACACTCCCCAGGACCCCCCGCAAACACAGAAACACTCCCTGGGACCCCCTGTAATGACCCTGAGACCTTCTGTAAACACAGACACTCCCCGGCTCCCTGTAATGATCCCAGGACCCCCTGTAAACACAAGATACACTCCCCGGGACCCCGTGTAATGATCAGGGACCCCGTGTAATGATCAGGGACCCCGTGTAATGATCAGGGACCCCGTGTAATGATCAGGGACCCCGTGTAATGATCAGGGACCCCGTGTAATGATCAGGGACCCCGTGTAATGATCAGGGACCCCGTGTAATGATCAGGGACCCCGTGTAATGATCAGGGACCCCGTGTAATGATCAGGGACCCCGTGTAATGATCAGGGACCCCGTGTAATGATCAGGGACCCCGTGTAATGATCAGGGAACCCAGACCATGGCATCACCCGCCCCGCCCGACTCACGTAACCGCCGGTCCCCGGGAGAAGATGCCTCCGGTCCGCTTCACCGCCCCCTCGCTCCTGAACGCGCTCCGTTCACCGCGGAAACGCGCGCAGCAACCACGCCCTCGCTGCGCGGGATCACGCACTGCGCCATGCACCGCCCGCCCGCGCCCATTGAGGGCTGCGGGATGCCTGGCCCGGTCTGTGCTTTGGGTACGCTCCCTCCTCAGGTGCGACGCTCCTTCCGCACGTCAACGAGGACCGCCCCTCACCAATCCCTCAACGCTGCGGCGCTCCCTCAACCCTGCCTTCCCACCGTGGAGCTCCTTCAGCACTGTCCAACCAACGCCACCCTCTACCTCGCGGCGCTCCCTCAGCCCTGCCCCTCCACCCAGCGGCGCTCCCTCAGCCCTGCCCACCCTGCAGCGCTCCCTCAGCCCTGCCCACCCTGCGGCGCTCCCTCAGCCCTGCCCACCCTGCGGCGCTCCCTCAGCCCTGCCCCTCCACCCTGCGGCGCTCCCTCGGCCTTGCCCCTCCCACAATGGGGCGCTCCCTCTGCGCGTCATGACTTATCTGGTTCCCTGCAGCGCCGGTGGGGGTGGGAAACTGCAGTCCCGTCAGTCCCCAGACTGAGCCCCACGATGTCGGCTCGACCCCCAGCGCGAGCATTTGCTGAAGGAGCTGAACCTGCCCTTGGAATGTGCGCCCAGACAGTTACTCACCCCTCTCCCCACAAGACCCGGACACCACAGAGGCTCCCACCGACCTCTCTCACTCCCTCCACTCCCCTCCCTTCCTCCCTCCCCTTCCTCTGTCCCTCCCACTCCCTCCCTCTCCCCCTCCCCACTCCCCTCCCTCCCTCCCTCCCACTCCCCTCCCTCCCTCCCTCTCCCTCCCTCCCTCTCCCTCCCTCTCCCTCCCTCCATCACTCCCCTGCCCTCCTCCCTCCCTCCATCACTCCCCTCCCCCCCCTCCCCTCCCCCCTCCCCCTCTCCCCTCCCCCCTCTCCCCTCCCCCTCCCCCCCTCCCCTCCCCCTCCCCCTCCCCTCCCCCCTCCCCTCCCTCCCTCTCCCCTCCCTCCATCACTCCCCTGCCCTCCCCACCCCTCCCCTCCCCTCCCTCCCACTCCCACTCCCCCTCCCTCCATCACTCCCCTCCCTCCATCACTCCCCTCCCTCCATCACTCCCCTCCCTCCATCACTCCCCTCCCTCCATCACTCCCCGCCCCTCCCTCCCACCCCTCCCTCCCACTCCCCTCCCCTCCCCTCCCCTCCCTCCCACTCCCCTCCCCTCCCTCCCACTCCCCTCCCCCCACTCCCCTCCCCACCCCTTGCCTACCTCCCCTCCCTCTCTCCCTCCCATTGCCCTCCCCAACCTCCCCTCCCTCTCTCCTCCCATTGCCCTCCCCAACCTCTCTCCCTCCCATTGCCCTCCCCAACCTCTCTCCCTCCCATTGCCCTCCCCAACCTCTCTCCCTCCCATTGCCCTCCCCAACCTCTCTCCCTCCCCTCCCCCTTCCTCTCTCCCTCCCACTCCCCTCGCCCACCTCTCTCCCTCCCCACCTCTCTCCTCCCCCACATCTCCCCTCCCCCCCCTCCCCCCCCACCCCTCCCCCCCCCACCCCTCCCCCCCCCTCCCCCTCCCCCTCCCCCACCCCTCCCCTCCCCCTCCCCCACCTCTCCCCCCTCCCCCACCTCTCCCCCTCCCCCACCTCTCCCCCTCTCAACACATGCCTGCTCCTGACTGATACAGGGCTCTGACATCCCTCTCACACACATTCTTTCGCAGGCAGACACTATTCTGCTCCGCCCTCTCTGACTCACCTGCACACACTCCCATGCAGATCGGAGTCTCTCTCTCTCTCTCTCTCTCCCATACATACACCTATGGAGATGAGCAGTCCCTGGATTTCTCTCTATCTAATTAAATACACATGCCATGCAGTTATACAAACACTTCTCTCTCACACACATACAATTGGACAAATGTTCCTTTCTTGCACGCTCACACCCAGACACAATCTTTCCTTCACTTGACACACACCTACACCATCAAATGCTCCTTTCTCGCACGCACACACACCATCAAATGCCCCTCTCTCTTGTGCTTTTTCTTTGCCTTGGCTTCACGGACGAAGATTTATGGAGGGGTAATGTCCACGTCAGCTGAGGCTCATTTGTGGCTGGCAAGTCCGATGCGGGACAGGCAGACACGGTTGCAGCGGTTGCAAGGGAAAATTGGTTGGTTGGGGTTGGGTGTTGGGTTTTCCCTCCTTTGTCTTTTGTCAGTGAGGTGGGCTCTGCGGTCTTCTTCAAAGGAGATTGCTGCCCGCCGAACTGTGAGGCGCCAAGATGCACGGTTTGAGGTGATATCAGCCCACTGGCGGTGGTCAATGTGGTAGGCACCAAGAGATTTCTTTAGGCAGTCCTTGTACCTCTCCTTTGGTGCACCTCTGTCTCGGTGGCCAGTGGAGAGCTCGCCATATAACACGATCTTGGGAAGGCGATGGTCCTCCATTCTGGAGACGTGACCTACCCAACGCAGTTGGATCTTCAGTAGCGTGGATGCTGTCGGCCTCTGCCATCTCGAGTACTTCGATGTTGGTGATGAAGTTGCTCCAATGAATGTTGAGGATGGAGCGGAGACAACGCTGGTGGAAGCGTTCTAGGAGCCGTAGGTGATGCTGGTAGAGGACCCATGATTCGGAGCTGAACGGAGCTGAACAGGAGTGTGGGTATGACAACGGCTCTGCACACACATCAAATGCCTTTCTTTCGTGCATACACACACTCACCATCGAATGCCCCCTCTCACGTGCACACACACGTGCCCCTCTCTCCCACCCGCCACAAATGCCCCTCTCTCCCACCCGCCTATCAACCATCGAATGCCCCTCTCACGTGCACACACACTATCAATTGCCCCTCTCTCACATGCGCACTTAAACCATCGAATGCCCCTCTCTCTCGTGCACACACACATCAAATGCCCCTCTTTCGTACGTATACGTATACTCCATCAAATGCCCCTCTCAGGCGCGTGCACACTCACACCATCAAATGCCCCTCTTCCGTGCGTACACACACACTCCATCAAATGCCCCTCTTCCGTGCATACACACACACTCCATCAAATGCCCCTCTCAGGTGCGTGCACACACACCATCAAATGCCCCTCTCTCGGGCATGCACACACACACCTCTGTCACTCCATCTCTCACCTCCGACACACACCTCTATAGAAAGTCAATCAATTGCCTCTTTCTCACACACACAAACACGGACACACCGTACAAATGCCCCTCTCTTGCTCTCTCACATACCCTGACATAAGCTCTCTCTCACATACACACTCTCATCAACCCACTCAGACCTATGCAGTACATGCACAAGCTAAAGATAAAACAGACCAGGCCCTTCACCCCGCTCTGTACCTGCTGACAGGGTGTGCCCAATGAATTCCCTCCTCCTTCCACTGGGTGTGAATTTTTTTTTCCTGAGCTTCCTCCTCCCTGACCCTTCTGGTTAGAGACACCTCTGTCATTGGCCACAGTGAAAGACTCCTACCCTCTGTCCTGTTGTGCCCCAGTAATGTCTTCCCACATCTGCTTTCTCTTTGTCTGCTCCAACCATTGTCATCGCTGCCCCGGGCAGCCTCTTGGAAATCTCCCCTCCACCCCCTCCATTACTGCACTCCTGCCGGGCCTTGGTATTACATGAGGCTGTAGTGCTACCAGCCAGATCTTGGGCCCGACTCTAGAAGGGGAGCGGGTTTAAGGTGAGAGGGGAGAGATTTATAGGGGACAGGAGGGGGAAGTCTTTTTCGCACCAGTCGGTGGGCGAAATGAGCTGCCTGAGGAAATTACACTGGAAAGGGACGTGGATTGGGGAAATTTACAAGGTCGGTGCAGATTGGTCCAGCAGAGAGCACTCCAGCACAGTACAGGCCCTTCGGCCCTCAATGTTGTGCTGGCCTATATATTCCTACCAAAAAACACTAAACCCTACCCTGTAACCCTCTGTTTTCCTTTCATCCAAGTACCTGTCTTAAATGCCCCTAATGTTCCAGCCTCCACCAACATTCCAGGCCCCCACAACCCCCTGACATCTCACCTTATGCAGACGTCTTCTGGTGTTTTTGCTCTGGGGAAAAGGCCGCTGGCTGCCTACTTTGTCCTAAGCTCTAAATCGGGCTGCACCTCCCTCCCAAATCTACGCCACATCCCAATCTCTCCAGCCAGCAGAGAACCTCCCAACAAGGATGTTGGTCCCGTTCCAGGTCAGAGGCAGCCCATCCAGTTTGTACACCTCCCTGCTAGCCTGGAACTGGTTCCACTAATACAGACATCGAAAGCACTCCCCGACTCATCGAACGATGCTTTTACTCTTCGTCAGGAAGTGCCAGAGGCTGCAATTTGGTGCCTCACTACATGTGACCACATCGTTCACGCTCCTCTCCCCACCGACTCTTCATCCCCACCCCTCCCCCCTCCTCTGACTCAGGTGCCAGGGAGACAGTGCATCATCCCAGATTCATGCCTGTGCCTGTGGCGGCCCCTGTCGTCCATGCCGCCATCACCCTCCAAACCTTCGCCTGCCCCTTGGGGAGACAAACTGTCCCCAGGGTCGTAATCTTGGGTCTGGCTGAACCCTCCCCCACCCAAATGCATGCCCTCTCACACAATACTCACAGCCCTACCCTCCACACCCGCCATCTCCACACACACACACACCATTCACAAACGTGCACAATCTTACCCTCTCTACATACACACATGTGCGCGCACACAAAATAAACTCATACACATACCACACACCCACACCCTGCACACGTACGTATACATACACATGCTCACCCCCATACAAACCAGGTTGATTTTAGGGATGAGGGGGTTGTCCTACGAGCTGAATTTGAATCATCTGGGACTGGACTCACTGGGATTTAGAAGAATGAGAGGGAATCTTATAAAATTCTGAAAAGCGTGGATCAGATAAAGGTGGGTAAGTGTTCACATGGGTAGGGGAGACCAGAACAAGGGGACAGAGTTTCAAGATCCAGGGGAGTAGATTTAGGATGGAGATCAGGAGGAACTGCTTTTCCCAGAGGGTAGGGTATCTGTGGAATTCTCTGCCCATTGAAGCAGTGGAGATGACCTCGGTAAATATATTTAAGACCAGGTTGGGTAGATTTTTACATCATCGGATAATTCAGACACATGGGGAAAAGGCAGGTCGGTGGAGATGAGCCCATCATCAGATCAGCCACGATCTCATTAAATGGGGAGCAGGCTCGATGGGCCGAATGGCCAACTCCTGCTCCAATTTAGGGTGGCACGGTTACCACAACACCATTACAGCACCAATGTTCGAATTCCTTACTGCATGTAAGGAGTTTGTCTGTTCTCCCCGTGCCTGCGTGGGGTTTCCCCTGGGGGCTCCGATTTCCTCCAACCCTTCAAAACATACCTGGGGTTGGAGGTTAATTGGGTGGCAGGGGCTTGTGGGCCGGAAGGGCCTGTTACCACAGGGGCTTGTGGGCCGGAAGGGCCTGTTACCACAGGGGCTTGTGGGCCGGAAGGGCCTGTTACTGCAGGTGTCAGAAATAAAACTTCTCACACATGAGTCTCTTTAAAACTGATGACACGACAAGCTTTATTTACAAGTCTGCAGAGTTGGACTCAACTGGTTTCTCACCAGTTAAGCCCCGATACATACAGTGCATTGATTTTTATACCTTTATTATTTGCCCTTCCCCTTCTTATTAATACTGTTTTAATTGGTTAGTATTACAAAAACATTCTAAGTATAACTGCATTATTAATTATCACGTTCGTTACGTACGCTGTGAACTCTACATTCACTGAATTCTGTTTCTCACACTTCTTATCAATCCTTTGTCTCCTGCATGTCTCTCACTATGACCATGAAAAGATAGGTTTAAAAAAAACATATTCAGCAGCTCCTTCTGTCCTTGACTGCTAGTAAACTCTCTGTCCGTTCTGGCTTCCCTGTTTATGATTAATCATCACATTTTAACTTAAGTCTTTTTAACCTAAATTCTCTATATCACAATCCACCCCTTTCTCTCTTTAAAATGTGTTGAATATATGTATAGATATGAATGGGGATTCTAAGCTAGGGAAGAGAAATGTTTTATGATACATTAATGTCACGCTGAAATAAAAGTCTTACAGGGTCTCCCATCCCCCCTGGTTGCATAGCTTGTTCGACCATGGAAATCACCAGGCTGCGTAGACAGGGAATAATACAGGGCAAAATAAGTAGGAGGAATAAAATACCTCCAATGACCCACAAGAAGGTACGCCACCAGGTTCCTCCAAACCATTTGTCCATCCAATTAAATTGTGGGAAAGGATGCCAGGTTTGAACTGGTACATGGGACAATGTACGAATATTATCAGCGATTTTACGAACGGCTTTTCCATTATCATCAATCTGTAAGCAGCAGTTAGTCAAATTAAGTTTGCCACATACACCTCCTTCCGTGGCTAGGAGATAGTCTAGGGCTAGACGGTTCTGATATATAGCAGAGCGCATTTGACCTTGCTGGGATGCAAGTAATTGCAGGGCTATAGCTGTTTGATTTGTAACAATTTCAAGCACTGCTTGTAAGCGAATTATGCGATTTAACATATATATAGGAGTACGATAACCCCAAGATCCATCTTGAGCCCATGTAGCGGGACCATAATATTGAATTATGCGCTCTGGAGGCCAATCATCTCTCCATTCTCCCAAATGTACCGTGGTAGAGCGGGGTTCACGATGTAATGTATCAAAGACCTTCACGCCTAATTTATGACCGTGATCGTGGGGTAGAAGGAAAAATTCTGGGCGGATTATTCCTAGGAAACAAGTTCCACTCCACTGTGAGGGAAGATGAGTATAAGCTTTATTACCACATACCCAGAATAATCCATTTGGGGATACTCCATACCCCCTTTCCCAAACTCTTTTAAGAACAGGATTTGATTGGTATGGTCCTGTGATGGTGGAAGTGGTACAATTCCAAAACTGAATTCTGCTATTAGACAGGGGTAGGCAATTAGTTTTAAAAACAGTGGATAAGAACCAAGTCTGAGGTTTAGGAAACCAAGTGAAAACACCAGGCGAAATGCGAATCCATACAGCCTTGCAGGGACTTTCTCCTACTGGGTATTTGCCGGCTCGTGAGAGACAATAAAAACCAGAGGGGACGTTAGAGAGAGACCAGGTTTCTCTTGATCTCGTTCGGTTAGTTGTCCAAATGCGGGAAATCATGGTCAATGAATTGAGAGGTTCTCCCCACCAAGGCCATTGTTCTGACATCCGTGGACCCCCGCAGACCCAACAATTGGTTACATTAAAAGTTCCTGCAATTTTAGTTGCCAGATCTACAAAAAGGTTATCTCCCCCAATTGCATTACCGAAACTTACATGGTTATTTGGATGTCTTAAAGGGACAGGCAATTTCGAGTGTGGAGTGTAACTTCTCATTGGAACAGTACGTTGGTGTATGCAAAACCAGAGTCCATCAGGGCATGGTGGGCTTGAGTCACCTTTCCAACCGTTAAGAGGGAAAGGAGTGGTATTAGGAATCTGTATATAATGACCCATATTATTTCCTTCTTTTTCCACACAAGGGGTATATGGATGTTGGGTGGTATTTTCTGCCCAGCATTTCTCAGGAACTGAGGTATGGGAAATGAAATTACCTTCCTTTCTTCCCCAAATGTGGTCCTGAAACAGGACCACTGTATCTCTGCATTTCTTACATTTCACACCTGATAAAGACATAGGCAAACTAAGAAAAATCAAAGAACATAACAATAACATTGTGAATTAAGTCTTTTTGCGAAATCGTAAGGTAAGAGGTTTTTCTCCAGGAATACAAGTCCAATCTGAGTTCGTATCAGGGTCCTGTGGCGCCTCTACAGGTCCCTTAAATCTGGATGCGTGTGTCCACCCCTTCTCTCTTGTTCGTGCTGCAGCTTCTGTAGTTAAGAGAACTTTGTATGGACCTTCCCACTGGGGCTGGAGTTTTTCAGTCTTCCAGGTCTTGATAAGAATCCAGTCTCCTGGTTCCACTTTGTGTAAAGAAAAGTCTAGAGGCGGTGTTTGTGCCAATAGTCCTCTCTTTCGTAAATCTGTAAGAGAGCGTGACAGTGCCTGTAAATAGTTCCTAACAAATATATCCCCTTCCCCCAAGGTGGGACACCCCTCAACTGTACTCCAGAAGGGAAGCCCAAACATCATTTCATAAGGGGACAGCCCTACATCTTTTCGTGGGGCAGTACGAATTCTCAATAAGGCTAGGGGCAGACACTTTATCCAAGGCATTTTAGTTTCCACCATTAACTTTGTCAATTGGATTTTTAGTGTTCCATTCATACGTTCGACCTTCCCTGAGCTTTGTGGATGCCAAGGGGTATGTAATTTCCAAGAGACCTGTAATGCATCACAAATCAATTGCTGGATTTTTGAAGAAAAATGTGGACCCCTGTCTGAGTCTATAGAATCCATTATACCATATCTGGGGATTATCTGCTCTAGGAGGAGGCGAGCTACTGTAGAGGCTGTAGTATTTATTGTTGGGAAGGCTTCTACCCATCGGGTAAAGTGATCTATTATCACCAACAGATATTTCCATCTTTGAACTTGAGGTAACTCTGTGAAGTCGATCTGGATACGTTGAAAAGGGCGTATGGCTAATGGTTGACCTCCCATGGTCCCTGTCCTCATTATCTTCTTATTAATTTTTGTGCATAGGTAACAATTTTGCACCTCTTGTTGGGCCAAGGTGTAGATTCCCTTACACACATATTCTCGAAGCACTGTGTCACATAAGGCTTGGGTGCCCCAGTGGCTCTGTTGATGCAGGTGTTTTAAAATATTGCGAGTTATTTCTTTATTTAGAACAATTCTTCCATCTGGTGTTTTCCATGTTCCATCAGGTAACTGGCTTGCGCCCAGCTGATCCATGTTCTTTTCTTCCTTAGCAGTGAAAATGGGAGCTGTCTTTATGCCTTGCCTTATTGGGATTAAAGTCAGCAAATGGACTTCTTGTTGCATGGCTGCTCTTTTGGCTTCTTCATCAGCCAGTCTGTTTCCAATTGCTGTCGGGTTATCTCCCCTTTGATGGCTTGGTATGTAGACCACTGCTATTTCTTGGGGTAATGTTAAGGCTTCTAGAGTCAGAGTAATCATCTGTTCGTGTGCCAATTCCTTTCCTCTTGATGTAATTAGACCACGCTCCTTCCAGATCTTACCAAAGGTATGCACTACCCCGTATGCGTATTTGGAATCTGTGTAAATCGTTCCAATTTTCTTTGCCAGTATTCTGAGGGCTCTCTGCAAGGCATATAGTTCACAGGATTGTGCTGACCAGCTTCCGGGTAGTCTCGTGGATTCTACTACTTTCCAAGTATTTCCTTCTATTATAGCATACCCATTTCTTCTCATTCCGTCAACACATCTGGCGGAGCCGTCAATGTAGAATTCATATCCTTCTCCCAGCGGAGTATCGCAAAGGTCTTCTCGGGTCTTGGTCTGAAGATCTGTCAACTCGACACAGTCATGCTCCACCTCTTTCTCTGTTTCATTGCCGTATAAAAATTGAGCTGGGTTGCAGCTATTAATTTTTGCAAACTGTAAATCTTCTCCAACCATTAAAATGGTTTCATACTTTAATATGCGAGAATCAGTCAGCCATCGATGGGCAGTTTGTGTTAATAAAACACTCACAGAATGGGAGGTGTACACAGTAATCTTTCCTCCAAAAGTAAGTTTACGTGCTTCCTCTACCAACAGAGCAGCAGCCGCTACTCCCTGGATACAAGTCGGCCATCCGCGAGACACTGGGTCCATCATTTTGGAAAGGAAAGCTACTGGGTGTCGCTGACCGCCTTTTTCCTGTGTTAAAACTCCCACAGCTGTTCCTTGGTTATGAGTGACAAATAGCTGGAAGGGCTGTTTTAAAGAGGGCAGAGTGAGCACTGGGGCTCGTGTTAGGCGATGTTTCAAGTCCTCGAACCATCCCTCCTCCTCCTGGGTCCATTTCAATGGATAGTCATTTTCATTTGTCAGTTTATCATACATAAACTTCACCAAAGCTGAGTAGTCCTCTATCCATAACCTACAGTATCCTAAGAGTCCCAGGAATTGTCTTATTTCCTTCTTATTACGGGGTAAAGGCATTCTAGTGATTCCCGCAATTCGTTCAGGGGTAATCCGTTTCTGTCCTTTACTTATCTGGTGTCCCAGATATATCACAGTTTTCTCAACAAACTGTAACTTGTTTCTGGACACTCGTAGACCCTTTTTCCCCAGATAATTCAAGAGTCTAATGGTCTCTCTCCTCATTTCTTGTTCCTTGGGTCCTGATAATAGTAAATCATCCACATACTGCATTAGTTGGGAATCATCAGATTGTGGATAGTCCATCAGGATTTGTTCTAGCATTTGTCCAAACAGGTTTGGAGATTCAGTGAACCCTTGGGGCAATACAGTCCACCGAAACTGTCTCCGTCTACCTGTCCATGGATTTTCCCATTCAAACGCAAACATATCTCTACTTTCTTCTTCTAACGGACAAGTCCAGAAGGCATCCTTCAAGTCGATAACACTAAACCACTCATGGTCTGGGGGAATCCGACTCATAATAGTATAGGGATTAGGCACCACTGGGTGGCGGGTCTGAACAATAGCATTCAAACTTCTTAGATCCTGAACTAGGCGATAGGATCCATCTGACTTTTTTACTGGGAGTATAGGGGTGTTATAAGGTGACATGCATTCTTCTAATAGTCCGTCTCGTATTAAAGTCTCAATTACCGGCTGTAGCCCTTTTCTCCCTTCCAAAGAAATAGGATACTGACGTTTCCTTACCGGCTGATGACCTGGTATTAATGTGACATGTAAAGGTGGGATGTCCAGACCTCCTCGATTTCCCTCCTTATACCAGACTCTCTCGTCAATCTGCCGTTCATCCTCTTCCTTTAAAGCGCAGAGGTGGACTCGCACTTCTCCGTCCACAGGGAGAGCACCCAAACCTAGGAGAGCCTGTAAGTCCCTTCCTAGGAGGTTAAATCCAGCCGAAGGTAATAACAAGAGGTCTTGTACCCCTTCTCTTTCTTCCAGTTTCACTGTTACTTGGGGAATTATTGATACCATTCTGGGAGCCCCTTCTATCCCAGAAATTGTCAAATTACTTTTTATAGGCTCAGTTCCGATTGGCACAGTTATTACACTACTTCGTTCCGCTCCTGTGTCCACCATAAACACCACCTCTTCTCCCTTGGGACCAATTTTTAGTTTTACCAGGGGTTCCCTCTTATATTTGGTCCCTAACATTTGGAACCCCTGACATCCCTAATCTTCTTCCATAAGTTCGAGGGCACGCAATTCCCTCTTGTATCGGGGGCATTCCCTCTTAAAGTGTCCTTCCTCATTGCAGTAATAGCACTTAACGAACCTCCGGGGTCTTCCCTCTCTTGGATATTTTGGATTGTTTAGAGGAAGGTTTTGTTTTCTTTCCCCTCTGGATTCAGCATTCATCTGTCGGATAGTCTGTACCATAACCTTTGTCGCCTTCTTTTGATCTTCTTCTTCTCTCTGCACATATACTTTTTGTGCCTTTTTTAACAGTTCACTTAGGGGTTTTTCACTCCAGTCCTCCTCCTTTTCTAGTTTCTTTCTAATGTCTTGCCATGATTTGGAAACAAATTCAATTCGAATAAGCTGTTCACCCATTGGTGTACTAGGGTCCACACCAGCATACTGTTGGACATTCTTTCTCACCCTCTCCAAAAAATCAGTAGGGGACTCGTCTTTCCCCTGGTGGTTCCCAAATGCCTTGGTAAAATTGTGACCCTTTGGCACAGCCTCCCGTATCCCTTTAATTGTCCACTCTCTATATTGTCTCATACTTGCCAATCCCTCGGGTGTTCGTTTGTCCCACCTGGGTTCATTTAAGGGATATTTTTGTTCATGGGGTCTAGGGTCCCCAGGTTGTTCATATTCCCACATGAGGAGAGCAGCCCGTCAAATCATCTGCCTCTCCTGGGGTGAAAATAATGTTCCCATTATTGCCTGCATCTCTTCCCACGTATATGTGTTTGGTCCCAAGAATTGGTCAAGCTGTTCAGCCAGTCCTATAGGATCTTCCAATAACTTTTTCATTTCTTTCTTAAATCCCCGCACCTCTGTACTAGTTAGGGGAACATTCACATATCCCGTTCCCCCTCCCGGTCCTCCCATAGGAACTTCTCTCAGGGGATTTAGGTTTATTGAAAACTTTGATGGTCCTGGACCAGTCTGGGATCTTGTCCAGGGTCGGTTTACCGGTGGAAGTTTAGGGTCCGACTCCCTTAATTCATCCTTTTTATCCCAGCCCCCTTCGGGGCAATCAGATTCATCACCTTTCCCCTCCGGTAATAAGCTTTCCTCAGGCGCAGTAGGCACCGGGGGAATATAAGGAGGGGGAAGGTTGTCCAGAGGTTCCCATTTCTTTTCTCCTGCCACTCTCAATTTAAAACATTCTGTTAAGGATCCTGGCCAGGGAACCCAACAAAATGCATATGCTGACTCTTCTTGATTCACCTTTGGTCTCGAATTTACATATATGTTTAATGCTTGTCTAACCCAATCCTCATCAGATCCAAATTTCGGCCACCAGACCGAGGAACCTTTAATAGGTTGTTTTGACCAAAGGAGACAATATTGGACCATTTTTTTCTTGTTTTTGTCCCGATATCTTTTACTATCCCAATTTTCAAACATTCTCCCCAAAGGGCTGTCAAGGGGTACTCCCAGGAATTGTCCTGAATTTTCAGACGAGCCCTTAGATTTTGATCCTCCCATTTTCCCACCTAGATCTGTTTATCGTTGCTGAGGACCCTCTCGCTCTGGACCCTACTCCCTTCCTCTCAGACGCCTTGTCGGAGGTGCTGTCCCTCCTTCGGTTACCGCTGAGGTTTTCCTGGGGTTGACCCCTCTCTTCTCGGCACTTCGTCGGAGGTGCTGTCCCTCCTTCGGTTACCGCCGAGGTTTCCCTGGGGTCTATCCTAGAGTCCCGCGACAGGGTCCTCACACAACGACAAAAGATCTATACTTAATCTATTCCGTTAGGTTTTTTTATCCAAACAGGTGTATCCCGTTACACCTGTTACCCAATCCCCACACCACAATCGTAAGTCGTCACTTACCGGTGTCTTCCCGGGGATTGAACCGTCACCCTTCTCCTCTCCGTCTTGTCGTGTCACCCTGTCCGGATACCACTCGCTCAAGCCGCCCGAAGCGACGAGCAAGGGACTAGGAGCCGCTGAACTCAGCGGGGTGCACCGCCTCCGATGTCCCTCTTCTCGCCTCCCCTCACGGCCGGAGTGTAGATCCCGGACGAGCCCCCATTTGTCAGAAATAAAACTTCTCACACATGAGTCTCTTTAAAACTGATGACACGACAAGCTTTATTTACAAGTCTGCAGAGTTGGACTCAACTGGTTTCTCACCAGTTAAGCCCCGATACATACAGTGCATTGATTTTTATACCTTTATTATTTGCCCTTCCCCTTCTTATTAATACTGTTTTAATTGGTTAGTATTACAAAAACATTCTAAGTATAACTGCATTATTAATTATCACGTTCGTTACGTACGCTGTGAACTCTACATTCACTGAATTCTGTTTCTCACACTTCTTATCAATCCTTTGTCTCCTGCATGTCTCTCACTATGACCATGAAAAGATAGGTTTAAAAAAACATATTCAGCAGCTCCTTCTGTCCTTGACTGCTAGTAAACTCTCTGTCAGTTCTGGCTTCCCTGTTTATGATTAATCATCACATTTTAACTTAAGTCTTTTTAACCTAAATTCTCTATATCACAGCAGGGGCTTGTGGGCATAAATTTTCTAAATTTTTTTCTTATGTGCTTATGTTCTTAAACATATGTACACGCACATACCATACCGTATTCACACTCACACACTCTCACATACACACACCCACACACACTCACACACATTCATTCTCTCACACACACACCCACACACATTCCCCCACACACTCTCACTCTCTCACACTCACACACAACACACTCACACTCTCACAAACATACAAACACCTTCACTCTCACACACCCTTACTCTCACATACCCACACACACAATCTCTCTCTCACACCCACACACACTCTCTCAACACAGCTTGGTGGAATGTCCCAGCCCCTCCCTGCCATTGCAGCATCAGAAGGAATTTCAGGAATGTGAGTATATCCTTCCCTCAAGTTTGCAAATTGAAAAACTAACTCCCAGCCATAGTGTCAGTGGTGAAGCCTGGGAGTCCCAGCACAATGAAGCTCTCACCCCCGCACCGTCCCATCACACGTTCTTGGTGTCAGACACAGAGTGAAACTCCCTCCGCACTGTCCCATCACACACTCCCAGGGCCGAGAATATGAAACACTACAGCATGGTACAGGCCCTGGCCCTTCAGCCCTCGATGTTGTGCTCACCCATATATTCCTACAAAATAAAAAGTACTAAACTCTTCCTACCCCGTAACCGTCTATTTTTCTTCCATCCATGGGCCTGTCTAAGGGTCTCTTAAATACCATTAATGTTCCAGCCTCCACCGTCACCCCTGGCAAGGCATTCCAGGCCCCCACAACTCTGTAAAAAACTTACCCCCTGACATCTCCCCTAAACTTCCCTCCCTTCACTTTGTACAGGCATCCTCTGGTGTTTGCTGATCCTGCCCTGCGAAACAGGCGCTGGCCGTCCACCCTTTCTATGCCTATCAGTATCTTGTCGACCTCAATCAAGTCTCTCATCCTTCTTCTCTCCAAAAAGTCCCAGCTCTGCCAACCTTGCCTCATGAGACTTGTTTTCCAATTCAGGCGACATCCTGGTGAATCCCCTCTGCCCCCTCTCCACAGCATCCCCATCCTTCCTGTAAGGAGGTGACCAGAACTGAACACAATTCTCCAAGTGGGGTCTCATCAGAGATTTGTAGAGTTGTAACCTGACCTCTCGACTCCTGGACTCGACCCCCTGACTAATGAAGCCCAGCATCCCATCGGCCTTCTCAACTATCCTATCAACCTAGGTAGTAACCTTGATAAATGAAACTTTCTGTATTTGCTTATGAATAAACAATCAAAATGTACCCATAAACTCCTTTCTTTATTTCTCTCCAAATCTGAATCTGGAATATCTGGACTGTCCTAATCCCCAGGCATTTGGGATTTTCAGATTTATACTGTGATTTATAGCAATATTTTCTCCTGAAACAGGGCCGCAGAACAACAAATTTGTTGCCACATTCATGACAATAGGATTCTGATTCTTTTTCCTTCATTCCTGTTCCCATTTGATTCCCATGAAAATTCAGCACCATCCCCCACTTGGTGGAACTAGAGCTCGTTCGGCCTCCAACAGCATCCCACCTTCAGTGCTGGTCAACAAGCTCCAAACCCTGGGCCCCTCTACAATGGGATCCTTCACTTCCTCATCGAAGACCACAGTCTGTACGGATCGGAAACAACCTCTCCCCCTCACTGATCATCCACACAGGCGCACCCCAAGGATACGCGCTTAGCCCACTACTCTACTCACTCCACACCCACCACTGTGTGGCCGGGCACGATCCCAATCCTATCTACAAATTTGCTGATGCCACCATGGTCGACGGCAGATTCACAGACGGCGACAAGGAAGTGTTCAGGAGGAGATAGATCAACTCATCAGGCAGTGTCATGACAACAACCTTGCGCTTGACGTCAGCAAAACCAAGGAGATGATTGTGGACTACAGGAGGAAGTCAGGGTAACATGACCTAGTCCTCATTGAGGGCTCAGTAGAGGAGAGAGTCAAGAACTTCAAATTCAAAAAATACCCAACAAACTGAGACAAACAGCCCAACAAGAAAGTCAGAAGAGACATAGATACAAGGAAGAGAAATAGAAGATACAAACCCTAGAGCAGACACAGAAAAAGAAGGAGAACACCAAGCTCTCCACAGAGGAATAGGAGGTAAAATGAATGGACAGTACATAGATTAAAAAATTTTTTCAAGAATATATGGAAGCATTGAAAGAATGGTTGACATGAGAATTTAGTGAAATAAAAAGAATAAAAAGTACAGAAGAAAAAGTGAGTAGATTAGACCTGGTCATGACAGAAATAGGGAAAAGAGTAAACAAGGTGGAAGAATGAGAAACAGCCGTAGAATTGGAGGTAGATGACTTAAAAAGAAAATTGGAAGAAACTGATAAAAAAGTTAAAGAAACACAGGAGCTGTTAGCTCAGAAGATAGATATAATGGAAAATTATAATAGGAGAAACAATATAAAGATAGTGGGCCTTAAGGAAGATGAAGAAGGCAAAGATATGAAAGAATTTATAAAAGAATGGATCCCCAAGGTCCTGGGAATGCCAGAAATGCAGGAAGGAATGGAAATAGAAAGGGCACACAGAACATTAGCCCTGAAACCACAGCCACAACAAAAACGAAGATCCATTTTAGTAAAATTCCTGAGATATATGACAAGAGAAAATATATTGGGGAAGGCAATGAAAAAAATGAGAGAAGACAAAAAGCCACTGGAATACAAAAGTCAAAAATTTTTTTTTATACCCAGACATAAGTTTTGAGCTTCTGAAGAAGAGGAAGGAGTTTAACACAGAAAAATCGATCCTATGGAAGAAAGGCTATAAATTTATGTTAAGATATCCAAAGGTGCTTAAAATAGTTATCCCGGGGCAGCAAAGCAGACTGTTCTCGGATCCGGAGAAAGCACGAGAATTTGCAGAACGCCTGCAAAACAGACAGAGAGATGAAGAGATGTAACAAGAACAAGAATGACGAAAAACTACATATAAAGAAGAAAAATAATGTGTAAGTAAGAACTAAGGAGGGGAAGAAAAGGGAAGAAAGGAAATAAGGGTGGAATTAAGAGGGTGAAGATAAAAGTCTTTTCTGGAGGGGGTTGGGTGGGAGAGAATAACAGTCACAGCAAAATCAGTTGACGCTTGTGAGCAGGTTCGCAATCCAAATGGAGAGGTGAGTTGTGGTTGCCCGGCAAGGGACAAGGGGCAACTCAGAGGGGGGGGGGAACATTTGGGGTTAAGGGCATTTTAGATGTGGGAATAGTGGAAATATATTATGTTTTAGAAGTGTTGTCTCACAGTGTGTTCAAAAAAAGAAAACAAATGGATATGGGGGAAAGTTGGTGATGAGGAAGCGGAAATGAGAGGTAAATAAAGTATGAAATGGCCATGTTGAACTATATGACTATAAATATTAATGGAATACATAACCAAATCAAAAGGAAGAGGCTGTTAAATTTACTGAAGAAAGAAAAAATTGATATAGCATTCGTGCAGGAAACACATCTAACTGAAGTGGAACACAAGAAATTAAGGAGAGACTGGGTAGGGCACGTAACGGCAGCATCATATAACTCAAAAGCCAGAGGTGTAGCTATGTTAATCAAATGTACCAATCAAAATAGAGGAGGAAATAATAGATCCACCAGGGAGGTATGTAATGATAGAGCGTCAGATATATTCAGAATTTTGGAATTTGCTCAATGTAAACGCACCTAATGAAGAAGATCAAAAGTTTATGCAAGATATCTTTTTGAAGATTGCAGATATGCAGGGGAATATACTGATAGGAGGGGACTTTAACCTTAATTTGGACTCAAAGATGGATAAAACTAGAAAAAAGACTAGCAGAAAGAACAAAGTAACCAAATTTATGGTTAAATCGATGCAGGAAATGCAACTTTTGGATATATGGAGAAGACAACACCCAAAGGAGAAGGAATATTCATATTATTCGGGTAGACATAAAACATACTCAAGGATAGACCTGTTCCTGTTGTCAGCCCACATCCAAGGGAGAGTGAGAAAAACGGAATATAAAGCTAATTGTTATCGGATCACTCACCCCTGTTATTAGCAATAGAGCTGGAGAATATCCCACCGAGAACGTATAGATG
The DNA here is from genome assembly GCF_036971445.1 of Narcine bancroftii. Taxonomy (NCBI): domain Eukaryota; kingdom Metazoa; phylum Chordata; class Chondrichthyes; order Torpediniformes; family Narcinidae; genus Narcine; species Narcine bancroftii. The sequence continues at coordinate 19,334 of NW_027212000.1, forward strand.
GAGATTAAACTCCATGCTACTTAAAAGACAGGATTTTAGAGAATTAATTGAGCGACAAATTAAAATGTACTTTGAAATAAATACGGAATCAGTGAGAGATGAGTTTATACTATGGGAAGCAATGAAAGCATTCATCAGAGGGCAGATCATAAGTTATGTAACTAAGATGAAGAAAGACTACAATCAGGAAATAGAACAGTTGGAAAGGGAAGTAGCAAGTACAGAAAAATAATTAGCAATAAAGGAAGATACAACAAAAAGAAGAGAATTGGCCATCAAAAAAAATACGAAACACTACAAACGTACAAGGTGGAGAAGAACATAATGAAGACAAAACAGAAGTATTATGAGCTAGGAGAAAAAATGCACAAACTATTGGCTTGGCAGCTTAAAACAGAACAAGCTAAAAGAACGGTATTGGCATCAAGGAAAAAGGACAAACAAATTACATATAACCCAACGGAGATCAAGGAATTCTATGAGCAATTATATTGAACTGAGAACGAAGGGAAAGAAGACAAAATAGATGAGTTTCCAGCTAAAATTGAACAACCAAAATTGCAAGAAGAGGAGCAAAACAAATTAAGAAAATCATTTGAAATAGAGGAAATACAGGATATATTAAAAAAACTACCGAACAATAAAATGCCGGGAGAGGACGGACTCCCAATAGAATTCTATAAAACATTTAAAGACTTACTAATTTCTCCTCTCCTGGAAGTAATGAACCAGATTGAAGAAACACAAAACATGCCAGATTCATGAAAAACAGCAATAATTACAGTAATACCAAAGACGGGGAAAGATCCACTAACACCAGCATCGTATAGACCAATATCTCTACTCAACACAGATTATAAGATAATAGCTAAACTATTAGCAAACAGATTGGCCGACTGTGTACCAAAAATAGTAAAACTAGATCAAACTGGATTTATTAAGAAAAGACGAACAACAGGCAATATCTGTAAGTTCATTAACTTAATCCATGCAGTACAAGGAAACAAGACACCAACAGTGGCGGTTGCCTTCGACGTAGAGCAAGCCTTTGACAGAGTAGAATGGAATTATTTATTCAAAGTACTACAGAGGTTCAACCTACCAGAGAAATATATTAATTGGATTAAATTATTACTATATAAGGGACCATTGGAGAAGGTGACAGTAAATGGATATATATCAAACCAATTTAAATTAAGCAGGTCAACTAGGCAGGGATGTCCACTATCTCCCTCACTGTTCGCGTTAGCTATAGAACCATTGGCAGAACTGATAAGAACAGAAAATAAAATAAGAGGGATAAAAATAAAAGAGAAGGAATATAAAATCAGTCTATTTACAGATGACATCATAGTATACTTAACAGAACCAGAATTATCAGTAAAAGAATTATGTAAGAAATTGAAAGAATATGGAGAAGTATCGGGGTACAAGATAAACGCAAATAAAAGTGAAGCGATGCCAATGAATAATGCGGATTTCACAAAGTTTAAGAATCACCATTTAAATGGCAAACACAAGCAATCCGATACCTAGGTATTAGACTAGATAATAATCTAGGCCATCTATACAAATTAAATGATCAGCCATTAATGAAGAAATTACAAGATGACTTAGAACATTGGATTTACCACTAACACTGATAGGAAGGGTAAATTGCACTAAAATGAATATCTTCCCAAGAATGCAATACCTATTTCAATCGTTGCCAATTCACCTAACAAGAGAAATTCTTCAAGGAGCAAAGAAAAATAATATGGAAATTTTTATGCAAAGGGGGGGGGGAAACTGAGGATAGCGCTAGATAAATTAACAGAATGGTACAAACAAGGGGGCTTACAGCTACCAAACTTTAATAATTATTATAGAGCAGCACAATTAAGATACCTATCAGATTTTTATCAAACAAGGGAAAAACCAGATTGGACCAGATTAGAACTAGAAAAATAGGGGAGAAGGTACCTGAACATATTAGTATAAGTGGGATGAAAAGCTGGTGCAACAGGGGAATTCACCAGTACTGCACCATCTGCTCAACATTTGGAAGAAAATTCACGTAGAAAGGAAAAAAACAAATGATCAACTACCAAAATTAATATTGACGCAAAATCAACTAATCCCTTTCACAATAGATAACCTTTCCTTTAGAGAATGGGAGAGAAAAGGGATCAAAAGAATAGAAAATTGTTTTTCGGGAAATAAATTATTTTGAACAAATGAAGTACAAATATGGAATAACTCACGGTACAATGTTTGCATTACCACCAACTGAAAACCTACTTGAAGGACAAATTGGGAAGCAGGCTGAGGTTACCAGAAGGAAGCAGCTTTGAATATGTGATTACAGACACAATGATAATTAAAAGATTTATAACAAACATATACATCAAACTGCAAGAGAAAGAGAACGAGGAAATAAGCTGTAAACCCAAACAAAAGTGGGAACAAGATCTAAACATAAAGATAAAGAATGAAACATGGGAAAAGCTATGCTCCGGAACTATGAGAAATACAATAAACACGAGGTTACGCATGATACAATATAATTGGTTACACACGCCCCAAAAGTTAAATAAATGGGACCCGACAGTATCAGATGGATGTTTTCGCTGTAAGAAGGAAACAGGATCAACAGTATTGGTCATCAATACAATGTGGGCATGTGAGAAAGTGGAAAGGTTTCAGGAAGATCTAAATCAGGTATTAAATAAAATCACAAAAAGCAACAGACCAAAAAATCCAGAGATCTTTCTTCTAAGTAATATAAGAAGTAAAGAATTAGGCCTCAAACTGGATGAAGCACAAAGAAGATTTATTATGATAGCCTTAGCTGTAGCAAAAAAATGTATAATGTCATACTGGAAATCAGAAGAGACCCTGAGAGTACAGCTATGGTACATAGAAATGAATAAATGTATTCCACTGGAAAAAATAACAGATAATTTAAGAAATAACATCACAGTATTCGAACAAATTTGGGAACCGTACATGGAACACAACAGAGATGTACTACCGCGGACCTCCACCACCTAAAATGACAGAATGAGAAGAAGACGAAATGAACTGACCCAGTATGTAAAAGTAGATGATACAATTTTCTTGTTTATTTTCATTGTGTGATGACATTGTTTAATGGGTTTAATGTATCATATATGTTGAACGTTGAGTGGGTGGGGAGGGGGGTGGGAAGGAGGGAGGGAAGGAAGGGGGGAAAATGGGAGAAAATGACTGTATATTCAAAAGGGAAAGGTTTATGTGTATTTTGGTCAATATGGTTCATAGTGTAAGAAAAAAAAATTTAAAAAGGAAAAAAAAAGAACTTCAAACTCCTGGGGGGGGTCAACATCTCAGAGGATCTGTCCTGGATCCTCCATGTCAATGCAATCACGAAGAAGGCTCGCCAGCGGCTAGACTTTGTGAGGTGTCTGAGGAGACTTTGTTCATCACCAAAGACCCTCATAAGCGTCTACAGGTAGTACCGTGGAGAGCATTCTGGCTGGTACGGAGGCACCAACTCTCAGGACAAAGATAAACTCCAGAGGGTTGTGAACTCGGCCTGCGACATCATGGGCACCAGACTTCACTCCATCGAGAACATCGACATGAGGCGGTGTCTTAAAAAAAAGCAGCCTCTCTCCTCAAAGACCCCCCACCACCCAGGCCGTGCCCTCTTCACTCTGCTCCCATTGGGAAGGAGGTCCAAGAGCCTGAAGATGAGAACTCAGCGGCACAAGGACGACTCCTTCCTCTCCGCCACCAGATTCCTGAATGATCAATGAACCACAGACATGGCCTCACTTTTTGTGCACTATTTTTATTAATTTTGATAAGGTGGTTTATACGAATGTTCGCTCTGTGACGCTGCCACAAAACAAAATATGTTGTGATTTGTTCATGACAATAATTTTGGATTCTGTGCAGCGCTCTGCTGTCGAACTGTGGCCAGAAGGCGGCTCTCAAAGTAGATCTGTGCATTCCACGGGAGGTTTGAAGATGTTTGGATCCTGAATCCCCATGGTTATGTCATTGAACCTGGAAATGGAAAGATTGAAAACTTGGGTTTCCCAAAAGGTCTGCGCAGGCATTGAGTCCAGGAGCTGGGATGTTGTGGTAAAGTTGTACAAGACATTGGTGAGGCCAAATTTGGAGAATTGTATGCAGTTTTGGTCACTGAATGACAGGAAAGATGTCAATAAGATAGAAAGAGGGCAGAGAAGATTCATTAGGATGTTGCCCCGACTTCAGGAACTGAGTTACAGGGAAAGGTTAAAAGGGTATGGACTTTATTCCCTGGAGCATAGAAGAATGAGGGGAGATTTGATCGATTTAAAATTATGAGGGGGACAGACAGAGTAAATGTAGGTCGGCTTTTCCCACTGAGGGTCGGTGAGATACAAACCAGAGGTCATGGGTTAAGGGAGAAAGGGAAGAAGTTTAGGGGGAACTTCTTCACACAGAGAGGGGTGGGAGTGTGGAATGAGCTGAAGTGGTAAATGTAGGCTCAATTTTAACATTTGAGAAGAATTTGGACAGGTACAGGGATGGGAGGGGTACGGAGGGTGATGGAACGCAAGGGGTGAACAGCAAAGTAACTCACGATTTAAAGAACCAGCCCTGGGTTTGGTAGAATGTTGAAAACAGTGGAAAACAACCATGTTCTGTGAAGATCATCGCATAGTTCACTGGAAAACATAAACAGGGACAGGTTAATGATAGAGGTGCAGGTGTACTGTCACTGAGAGTGGAAGGGAGAGAGAGTAGGGTGAAGAGAGGGAGAGAGAAAGAGTGGGGTGGAGAGAGGGGGAGAGAGTGGAGTGACAGGGGAGAGAGACAAAGGGGTGCAGAGAGGAGAGAGAAAGAGGTGCAGAGATAGGGAGAGAGAGAAAGGGGTGCAGGGGAGGGTGTAGAAAGAAGGGGACAGAGAGGAGATGTAGTGAGGGGGTGTAGAGTGATGGGTGTTTGGGGGAAGTGAGATAGAGATGGATAAGAGCATGGTAAAGTAGGGGAAGACAAGAATGAGGGAGGGTAGAGTGAAGTGTAGAGAGTTCAGGCCTTGGGCAGAGAGGGGTGAGAGGCAGAGATTGAGGGGCATTGCAAGGGTGAAGGTGGAAATGAAAGAAAGAGGGGGAGGGAGGTCGGGAGAGGACAGGAAAACAAGAGTGAGAGAGGGAGGAATCACAAGTGGGAGCAAGGCATCCTCGATGTTCAGGGATCTGCTCACAATCAGTCGAACACGCCAACAAGAACGGTTCTGCATGTGTTCGGGAATCTCTTATCATTAAAGAGTTAATGCAGAGCAAATTAGTGGGTGTAACAGCAGATAAAACACACGGAAACGCTGGAGGAACCCAGCCGGTCTCGCAGCATCCACAAGAGGTAAATATTATCAATGGTTCAGGCTTGATCCCCCCCTCAAGGTATGAGTGAAGAAACTCAGTGTCTGAGTTAAAGGTGGGGGAAAGAACAAGGGAGGAGAACAAACCAACAGACTAAAGGTGTTGATTTATAAGAGGAGAGGTGAGAATTAACGGAAAGACCACTGTCTGCCCAGGTTGGTCGCAGGATATGGAACACTGAGCACCGGCGCACCTCAGGGCCGTGGGCTCAGCCCACTCCTGTTCATGCCGCTGGCCCACAACTACATCACCTGGTCCAGCTCCAACAGGGTCATCGGGTTTACAGATGACACGATCGTCACTGGCCTCGTTGGCAACAACGACGGTCTCTGCCACGCGACAGAGACGGGCAGAAAATCTTGTGACCTGGTGCGAGAGGAACAACCTGAGTCTCAACGTGGACAAGATGAAGGAGATGATCGGGGACTTCAGGAGGACCAGGGACGACCACCCTCCACTACACATCAACAACTCTGTGGTGGAGAGAGAGGAGACATCAAGTTCCTTGGAGTTCACTTCACTACTGACCTATCGTGGCCTCTCAACATCTCCTCTCTTGTCAGGAAGGTGCAACAGGGACTGCACTTCCTGAGAAGACTGAGTCGGGCGAGGCTACTGGCCACCATCACATCAACCTTCTACAGGAGCTGTATCAAGAGCGTCCTGGCCGGCTGCATCACCGTGTGGGGACGTTTGCTGCAGAGAAATAGATTAGAGATCATGTACTGGACCATAAGAGTGGCAGAGAGAGTCACTGAGGTCTCCTGTTCTCCCCCCCACCTCCCCATTCAACATGATCTACCGGGATCGTTGTCTGAAGAGGGCCCACAAAATCACCGAAGACCCTTTCCCCCCACACACAGCGTCTTCCAGCTGCTCCCATCGGGGAAGAGATCCAGAAGGATCAGAGCCAGCACCACCAGGCCGAGGAACAGCTTCTTCCCACGAGCAGGGAGAACGCTGAATGGCTCATACAGCCTATAAATCGCTTGTAAATTGGTGTTGTGTCTTTTTGTGTGTTTGCATGTTTTACACCAACGACCAATTTGTCCTGTTGTACTTTACAACTCTACGATAATACACTACATCTCCGATTCGCCAAATTCCAATTCTCCAAAATCCTCAGTCTGGAATTTCCCCTGCTTTAACATATCTCCATTGATTAGCATGCAAATCCTTCTTGATTTCATTAGCTCTCATTATTCACAAAGGTACAAAAACTTGTGATTTTGTTATTAACGTACAGTGAGTCCAAATCATAGAGTCTACTGACTCTCTTCTTGACACAGAGTCTATTTTGCCCGCCATAGTAGCGGCCGTCAGTTCCATTCGAGGTACGGTGACCAGCTTGAATGGAGCCACTCTGGCTTTTCCCATTAAAAATCCACAATGTGCTCACTCTTGGACACTGCGCAGTCCTAAATAACTGACAGTAGCCAAACCACCTTCGCTCGCTTTGGTGGTTTCAGAAAAATAAGTAATAGATCTTTATCCTCGTGGGAATATCTGAAACAAATCAGGAATCTTAATTTATCTGAAATTTTTTCGGAGCTAAACTGGATGGAAATGTCAGCGCCGCCACCCCCCCCCCCCTCCCCGGCCCCGGCTCCTGGTGGCAGGAGCAGCGGGGACCTTGAGCTCCCGGCCCAAGCAGGGCCCCAGTGGAGGAGTCGGCGATCGGCGGCAGCCAGCATTTTTTTTTGGTAAGAATTAAACATTATTTTAATACTTTAAAAGCCTTCCCTTGTTCGTTGCTGTTTAAACTGTTACAAGTGATTTTGTTCTTGCTCCTGGGCTGTTTTTAAAACATGACCAGTTCTCTGAAAAAAAAAGTTTATCTGGTCCCAACTATTCCGGATAATTGGAGTTGTCCTGCACTAAACCTTCGACCAGACCCCTCCCCCTCTCATTCATCCCCCTTTCTCTCTCCAGCCTTTAATTCATGTTATGCTTCTCCACTCACACCTTGAGGAAGGGCTCAGCTTCTAACATCGGTGATGCATCTTTACCTCCTATGGATGCTGCTGGACTGGCCAAGCATCTCTGTGTCCTGCAGTCCGTCGTGCTCCACTCAGGGTGGGTCAACCTGATGGAATGCACAGCGGGGTGCTGAAGGAAACGGCTCATGATAATCCGCCAAAATTCTCCGGACTGTGGAGCAAATTTCGCGTCATGGTTTAGACAAGGATGATGGAAAATGGCAACAGGCCAATTTAGCTTAATGTCTGGAGTTGGGGAAATCCTTGGGAATAAATAATGATAGATCTGAATAGAAACTATTCCATCGGACAGACACAGCATGGAATAGGTCATTCTTCACTCATGCCTTTGAGGATACACCGAGCGTGTTTGGTGGAGGGAAGCAGGTGCACGTTGCTTGCTTGGACTTCTGGAAGGTGCTTGATAAGGTGCCATTTCAGACATGGAATTGGGGTAAAATCAGTGGTTCTCAAACTTTTTCTTTCCATTCACCTGCCACCCTATGCCATGGGTGCTCTGGGATTGCTTAAGGAGGTAGGTGAGTGGAAGGAAAAAGGTGGAAAACCACAGTTTTAGCCATCCCTCATTGACTCATCATGTGTGGCGTTTCATTGCTCCAAAGGAAATGGGCCATTAACTATTTTTGTCAAGCGAAGTATTTCGGTAACAATTGGGTCTAGAGCAGTGATTCTCAACTTTCCCTTCCCACCCACATCCCACCTTAAGCAACCCCTTACTAAGCACAGAGCCTCGATGGCACAGGGATGACTTAAAGTGGGATGTGTAAAGGTTAAAACCTTGTGTTTCAATTCTTAGTTAATAGAGGACTATTTTTGGTGGTGTTATGATAGAGACTATGATGTAATATGTCATGATATCCACCCAGACTAACGACTTGTTCATTATTCACCCAGATATGAAGGAAGGATGAACACAAGAAAGTTTTCTTTGAATTTTTCTCTCTTTAAATATTGTTCTGTATCTCTTTAAAGTTTGAGCTTTATATACATTTTATATCTTCATTATATAGTAAATACCATCGTTATGAAAGTCTTGTTGTGAAGCTATGCAAAATGTTTATCTATTTTATCAGCGGATTAAAACTACATAAAGTAACAGCCACAGGGTTTGACTTGTTGGATTAAAGAGATCGAACTTTGGAATATCGCAGCTCACACTTTGGAAGATTATACTTTAAGTTTGGATCTATTAGAATAAGGAGAGTGTTGTCTCTAGTACCTGAGTGGAAAGCCAAAGGTTGAGAATCACTGGAGTAAACCTACGGGCATTGGTCAGGGCAGAGAATCGGCCAGTTGATGGTGAGCGGAGGGCAGCACATGGGGTCAGTGCTGGGCCCACAACCTGGATGAGTTGGAAGAGGGGATAGAGTGCAGAGTCTCGAAGTTTGGGAAAGCAAATTGTGCTAAGGATAACTGCAGAGAGAGATATAGATAAGTTAAGCGAGTGGGCAAGGGCCTGGCAGATGGATGATAATGTTGAAAGACAAAAAACAAAGAGTAGATGGGATTATTGTTTAAATGGTGAGAGACTGCAGCCTGCCATTCGGTCGGGTGTGCCCAAGTGAACGTATCACAGAAGGTTAGTTTGCAGGTGCAACAGGTAAGCAAGAAGGCAAACGCTGGCCTTTTTTTGCTGGAGGGGTTGAGTTTAGAGCAGGGAGGTTCTGCTGCCACTGGCGAAAGACCTGGTGAGGTCACATCTGGGGAACTGCATGCAGATCTGGTCTCTTTACTTGAGGAAGGATGGACGGGCTTTGGAGATGGTGGAGAGGAGGTTCACCAGGTTGATTCCAGGGATGGGGAGGTTGGCCTCTGAGACCTGGGACCGAACTCGGTGGGTACCGTGTCTCCTCATGTATTCGTTGGGTTTTGGGGGAACCAATTTTTCATGTCAAATTTGGGTGGGAGGGTGTCGACTTTTTCCTACAAACTACTTTTGACCGCGGTAAGTACCTGCATTCGTCAAGGCGTCGGGCGCTTGAATGGGTGGGCGGCTGGGGCGTCAGGAGATCAGATGGATGGGTGACCAGGGAGTTGGGTGTTTGGATGGTCAGGCCAAAGAAGGGAGTGGGGGGTTGATCTTTACATGGGTCATACTTAACACACGGGGGTAGGGGGTGGAGGGGGAGGGGAAATGGTATCGATGATTGTTCAGAAGATCTGATGGAAATGTGAAACCATGAATGAGGTAGATAAGGTCGAGGCTGATGAGACTAGAACTGGGGGATCTGCCCCTCCCAGAGAGTGGGGGATCTGCAGAGTTCTTTGCTCATTTGAATGTGCCTCAGACCAGCGGGGCAAATTTTTCCCATCGAAGGGTGATGGGGAACGGGGGGAGCTGGGTCCACAGCCGGATCTTATTAACTGTGTAGACAGGCTCGACAGTCTGGTGAGCAGCAGACACCGTGAGGAGAGATGAATACTAATGGCAATACTTTACCCCGGTCCAGAACTCCGCCCCAGATATTGAACAGCAGCCGTGCCTTGGGAAAGGAGACAGCTCCAGAGAATATTTGGCTGAGAAATGTGGCATTTGGAGGAACTCCGAAAGGCTGGAATGGAGTCCGGAGCGAGTGCTTCACGCAGCTCCTGTTCCCTGGGAAGAAGTTGTACATCACGGACTGCGGGAAGTACGGAACAGAGGCAGGTTACACCAGAGACCCTCCCTCCCCCCACCACAGTTCAACACACACGTTGCTGGAAATCTCCAACTGCACAGCTGGAAACCCTGAGAGACCCCATCCCACCAAGTGACCCCTACATACATACATGATCCCCAAGATCCCAACTCAACAACCCCTGGGAGTCTCTCTGACCCCAGACACAGGGACCCCTGGGAGTCTCTCTGGCCCTGGACACAGGGGCCCCCAGGAGTCTCCACCCCCGGACACAGGGACCCCTGAGAGTCTCCAACCCAGGATACAGGGATCCCTGAGAGTCTCCAACTCTGGACACAGGGACCCCTGAGAGTCTCCAACCCCAGACACAGGGACCCCCTGAGAGTCTCCAACCCCAGACACAGGGACCCCTGGGAGTCTCCAACCCTGGAGACAGGGACCCTTGGGAATCTCCAACTCCGGACACGGAGGCTCCCTCATGGGACATGGGGACCCATAAGAGGTCCCAAACTTGGACGCAGGAACCCCAGAGCAACCCCAGCAAAACATAGCAACATTAAATGCCCCGACCCATGCGTGGGAACCTCTAAGATTTCAACATCATTACAGGGCCATCCGAGAGCACCCTACCCCCCCCACCCACACACCCAGATGTCCCAGAATCCCCAAATCTCAGATACACCTCCAAGGCTCCAAACCGGACTCAGGAACTCCTGGGAGACCTCAGACCCAGACAAGGAAAGACCTCCCAAGAGATTCCAGATGGTCGACTAGCATGGAGAGACTTCTCCGGTGGCTCAGGGGCCAGGATCTAGGGAATGTGTGCAGGTGGGCCCTGGGTCAAAAAGGGTCCCATGTGGAATAGATTGGCATACCTCATTGTAGAGCATCAAGTCCACCTGTTGCACCCCTTTGCCACCTCTATAAAATGTCAAGTCGGTGTAAAGCCTCTGGTGAATAGCATCGTAGGAGAACCTCCCATACTTAGTTGTGGATAAATGCACCTGTTGAGGAGAAGTGGTCAGAGTGACTGATTATGTTATATTTTATATTATATATAGATATGTTTTTGGAAGATAAATTGTGGCGGATTTTTTAGTGTTGGTCGCATACAAACACTTCTAAACATTTCATTTAAAATGCCAGAGCTCTGCTCAAGCCAGGCAGTCCAGGCACCAGGTGCCTTTGCACAAACTTTGAAGGATGCCTATAAGGACGTCACAAGTAGGTGTTAATTGAATGCACTGTGGATTTGGATTATTGTTTTGGAAAGCAGCAGATGAACAAACTCAGAAGATTTAGGTCCGGAGCCACAGTCTGTCTGAGCGCAGGTGGCTGTACTAGGGTCATGTGGTTTTCTCTGAGAGAGAGAAAGAGAATTCAGTTCTACAGTTCAGCAGTAGCAGCTGGGACTGGAACAGGACAAGCTGGCAAGCTTGTGGAAACAGCGCATTTTGAAGTTGGGTTGTGAGTTCTTAGTTCAGCCTGTTCAAAGCCCTTGTGGTCCATGCAAGAGGAGAGGACTGACTGCCTAATGTTTCATTTGGAATAAGTGAAACAAAAAGGAAATCTGTAATGACCTGAAAAAAAGAGGTTATCATCTGGAGAAGCCAAAGGGGGACAAGTTTCTTCAGTAAGAGACTGAAGTGGCGGATCGGAAGAGTTAAGATTTGGGTGTCCAACAAGCAATAAATCTCTAAAAACCGACACGAACCTTCCTGAGAGGAAAGCATTTAACTTTCGAGCACCAAAGCCTGGCGAACTATATAAATGTTAAATTCTTTGCGCTGTATAAGAATTGCCTGCAACCGGTGAACTTGGAGGAATGAGAAGTGAAAATGGAATGTGAATCAAAGAACTTTTCTGAACTTACACACACATTACATACACATGCGCTTAGAATTAGAAAGGGGTTAAGTTTGGTGAAGTTAAATAGTAATAATATAAGATCCTGTTTTTATGTTTAAAGATAAGTAAAGGCAACCTTTGTTTAAGTAACCATTTGTCTTCGTGAATTTCTATTGCTGCTGGGTTCTGGTGTCCTCTGGGCCCATAACATTAGTGGTTACTGGTATCAGCTGTTTTAAGCCCAATGTGACTGGGTTATACTGTGTGTGTGTGTGTGTGTGTGTGTGTGTGTGTGTGTGTGTGTGTGTGTGTGTGTGTGTGTGTGTGTGTGTGTGTTTGTGTGTGTGTCTGTGTGTGTGTGTGAGTGAACACAGTTACTGGTATCGACCGTTTAAGTCTGATGTGACTGGTTTGTACTGTCTGTGTGTGTGTGTGTGTGTGTGTGTGTGTGTGAATGAATACAGATGCTGATGGGGAGGAGTCATGTGATGGAGTAGTGGCCGGTAGGGGAACTCCAGCCCTCTCCAGAAAAGTTAAAAAAAGATAGAGAAAAAGCAAAGGCACAAACTTAAAAACCAAAATAAAGTGAAAGTAAAAGTGTGAAGAAAATGGCAGCGAAGAAAGAAAAACCAAGAACAACGGGAAGAAAAGAAGAAGGAAAGTCGTCAGAAGAAGAAGGTGAAGGCCTTACCTGTCCGAAGAGGCCCGCCGCGGAGAGAGAGGCCCGCTCCCACAGGTCAGTGGAGGTCCTGGGCTCGGGACTACAAAAATGGCTCGCAGAGCCGAGTAAAAGTGCGCAACCGCGCATGCGCGACTCCTCGCGCATGCGCGATGCGCATGAAAAAAAACACTGATGGGAGGGAAGAATAGCTGCGGAGTCGATCTCCACAGCTGAGAGAGGCACCTGCAGCACAGCAGCAGGTGCAGAACACAGACAATAATGACAACAAGAAAGAAGAGGGTAAAAAGAAAACAAGGAAACAACAGATGGTCAACCCAGAGGAAGAGGAAGAAGAAGAGAAAAGCAAGACAATGGATGTATCTTTTTTTAAAGAATATATTGAATCAGTGAAAGAATGGCAATTACAAGAATTTGATGAGATAAAAAGAAGAATTAAGAATGCAGAAGAAAGAATGAATAAAATGGAAGTGGCCATATCAGAATTGGCAAAAAGAGTGGAAAAAATGGAAAAACGAGAAACATTTGTAGATATGGAAGCAAAAGACTTAAAAGAGAAATTAGAAGAATCTAATAAAAAAGCGAAAGAAGCACAGGAGCTGTTAGCTCAGAAGATAGATATAATAGAAAACTATAATAGAAGAAATAATATAAAGATAGTGGGCCTTAAGGAAGATGAAGAAGGCAAGAATATGAGAGAATTTATAAAAGATTGGATCCCCAGGGTCCTGGGAAGACCAGAATTACAGGAAGAAATGGAAATAGAGAGGGCACATAGAACTTTAGCCCCGAAACCACAACCGCAGCAAAAACCAAGATCCATTTTAGTAAAATTCTTAAGATATACAACAAGAGAAAATATATTGGAGAAAGCAATGAAGAAAGTAAGAGAGGACAAAAAGCCATTGGAATATAAAGGTCAAAAAATTTTTTTCTATCCAGACATAAGTTTTGAACTCCTGAAGAAGAGGAAGGAGTTCAATGCAGCGAAAACGATCTTATGGAAAAAAGGATATAAATTTATGTTAAGGTACCCAGCGGTACTTAAAATAATTATTCCAGGGCAACAAAACAGACTGTTCTCGGATCCAGAGGAAGCAAGGAAATTTGCAGAACAACTACAAAACAAGCAGAGAGATGAAGACATGTAATGAGAGTAAAAATGACCACGATCTATATGCATGTGTGTAAAGGGGTATATTTGTGTATATATATAGTGTGCATACATGAATGTATCAGTATTTAGAGGAAAATATATAGAGTATAGACAAGAATTAATAAGGGAGGGAAATGGAATAGAGGGAATAAGGAGGGAATTAAAAGAGTGACCTTTGTTACATATGAAAATTGAAATCTTTTCTGGGGTGGGGCTGGGTGGGGAGGAGTTACGGTCACTGCAAAATCAGCTGACGTTTGTGAGTGAATTCGCAAATCCAAATGGAGAGGGGAGATGTGGTTGTTCGACAAGGGATAAAGGACAACTCAGGAGGGGGAGGGGAGAATGGGGTTAAAGAAGTTTTAAATAGGAGAATAGGGAAAATGTTTGATGTTTTAGAAATGTTGTCTTATAAAGTGTTCAAAACAAGAAAGCAGAAATGGATAAGAAGGAAAGGTAATGATGGAGAAACGGAAAGGGAAGATAAACAAAGTATAAAAAGGCTACGCTGAACTATATGACTTTAAATATTAACAGAATACATAACCAAATTAAAAGGAAGAAACTGCTAAATTTACTGAAAAAATAAAAAATTGATAAAGCATTTGTGCAAGAAACACATTTAACTGAATTGGAGCACAAGAAATTAAAGAGAGATTGGGTAGGACACGTAACAGCAGCGTCGTATAATTCAAAAGCAAGAGGAGTAGCTATATTAATTAGTAAAAATGTGCCAATTAAAATAGAAGAGGAAATAATAGATCCAGCAGGGAGATATGTAATGATAAAATGTCAGATATATTCGGAATTTTGGAATCTACTCAAAGTATATTCACCTAACGAAGAAGATCAAAAGTTTATGCAAGATATTTTTTTGAATTTAGCAGATACGCAAGGGAACATATTAATAGGAGGGGATTTCAACCTGAATTTTGATTCAAATATGGACAAAACTGGGAAAAAAATTAACAGAAAGAACAAAGTAACCAAATTTATAATTAAATTGATGGAAGAAATGCAACTTTTGGATATATGTGTGTGTGTGTGTGTGTGTGTGTGTGTGTGTGTGTGTGTGTGTGTGTGTGTGAGTGTACACAGATTCTGGTATTGGCCGTGTTAAGCCCAATCTCAGTGTATTATACTGTGTGGTTAAGTGAAAACAATTACTGCTATCGGTCATGTTAAGCCCGATGTGACTGGGTGGTACTGTGAGTGTGTGTGTGTGTGTGTGTGTGTGTGTGTGTGTGTGTGTGTGTGTGTGTGTGTGTGTGTGTGTGTGTGAGTGTACACAGATTCTGGTATCGGCCGTGAGAAGTCCCGTGTGAATGCGTTGAATTATGTGTGAGAGTGTGAGAGATTTGACTGGTTTATGTTTTGTGTGTGTTTGTGTGTGTGTGTGTGTGTGAGTGTTTGTGTGTGTGTGTGTGTGTGTGTGTGCGTGTGTGTGTGTGTGTGTGTGTTTGAGTGTACACAGTTTCTGGTATCGATCGTGTTAAGCCTATTGTGACTGTGTTCTATTGTGTGTGTGTGAGTGTGAACAGTTAATGGTATCGGTCATGTAAAGCATGATGTGAGAGGGTTGTACTGTGTGTGAGTGTGAGTGAACACAGTTACTGGTATCGGTCATATTAAGCCTGATTTGACTGGATTGTGCTGTGTGTGTTTGTGTGCGTGTGTGTGTGTCTGTGTGTGTGTGTGTGTGTGTGTGTGTGTGTGTGTGTGTGTGAGTGTCTGTGTGTGTGTGTGAGTGTTTATGTGTGAATGTCCACAATTTCTGTTATTGGCCGTGTTAAGCCTAACGTAAATGGGTTGTACTGTGTGTGTGTATGTGAGTGAACAAAGTTATTGGTGTGAGTCGTGTAAACCCCAATCTGTGTTATACTATGTGTGTGAGTGAACAAAGTTACTGCTATCGGTCATGTTAAGCCCGATGTAACTGCATTGAATTATGTATGAGAGTGAGAGATTTGACTGTTTGTGTTTAGTGTGTGTGTGGGGTGTGGGTGTGTGTGTGTTTGTGTGTGTGTGTGTGTGTGTGTGTGTGTGGTTAAGTGAAAACAATTACTGCTATCGGTCATGTTAAGCCCGATTTGACTGGGTTGTACTGTGAGTGTGTGTGTGTGTGTGTGTGTGTGTGTGTGTGTGTTTGTGTGTGTGTTTATGTGTGACTGTCCACAATTTCTGGTATTGGCCATGTTAAGCCTGACGTAAATGGGTTGTACTGTGCGTGTGTATGTGAGTGAACAAAGCTATTGGTGTGAGTCGTGTAAACCCCAATCTGACTGTGTTATACTATGTGTGTGAGTGAACAAATTTACTCCTATCGGTCATGTTAAGCCTGATGTCACTGCATTGAATTATGTATGAGAGTGAGAGATTTGACTGTTTGTGTTTTGTGTGTGTGTGGGGTGTGTGTGTGTGTGTGTGTGTGTGTGTGTGTGTGTGTGTTTGTGTGTGTGTGTGTTTGTATGATTGTGTGTGTGTGTGTGTGTGTGTGTGTGTTTTTATGTGTGAATGTCCACAATTTCTGGTATTGGCCATGTTAAATTTGACGTAAATGGGTTGTACTGTGTGTGTGTATGTGAGTGAACAAAGTTATTGGTGTGAGTCGTGTAAACCCCAATCTGACTGTGTAATACTGTATGTGTGAGTGAACAAAGTTACTGCTATCTGTCAAGTTAAGCCCAATGTGACTGCGTTGAATTAGGTGTGAGAGTGTGAGAGATTTGACTGGCTTGTGTTTTGTATGTGTGTGTGTGTGTGTGTGTGTGTATACACAGTTTCTGGTATTGTTCTTGTTGAGCCCGACGTGACTGAATTGTATTTTTTCTGTGAGTGAGTGAACACAGTTATTGCTATCGGCCATGTTAAGTCCAATGTGAATGGTTTGTACTGTGTGTGCACATGAGTGAACCCAGTTATGCTTTCAGTTGTGTTGAGCTTTATGTGACTGACTGTGTGTGTGTGTGAACACATTTACTGGTATCGGTCATGTTAAGCCTGATGTGTCTGGGTTGTACTGTGTGTGTATGTGAGTGATCACATTTACTGGCATCGGTCATGTTAAGCCTCATGGATCGGGTTGTATTGTATGTGAATGTCATTGAACACAGTTACTGCTATCGGTCACGTTAAGCCCAATGTGACTGCGTTGAACTATGTGTGAGAGTGAACAGGGATCAGCCGCGTTAAGCCTAATGTGACTGGGTTGTACCATGTGTGTGTGTGTGTGTGTGTGTGTGTGTGTGTGTGTGTGTGTGTGTGTGTGAGTGTTTATGTGTGAATGTCCACAATTTCTGGTATTGGCCGTGTTAAGCCTGACATAAATGGGTTGTACTGTTTGTGTGTATGTGAGTGAACAAAGTTATTGGTGTGAGTCGTGTAAACCCTAATCTGACTGTGTTATACTATGTGTGTGAGTGAACAAAGTTACTGCTATCGGTCATGTTAAGCCCGATGTGACTGGGTTGTACTGTGAGTGTGTGTGTGTATGTTTGTCTGTGTGTGTGTGTGTGTGTGAGTGTTTATGTGTGAATGTCCACAATTTCTGGTATTGGCCGTGTTAAGCCTGACGTAAATGGGTTGTACTGTGTGTGTGTATGTGAGTGAACAAAGTTATTGGTGTGAGTCGTGTACACCCCAATCTGACTGTGTTATACTATGTGTGTGAGTGAACAAAGTAACTGCTATCGGTCATGTTAATCCCGATGTGACTGGGTTGTACTGTGAGTGTGTGTGTTTGTGTGTGTGTGTGTGTGTGTGTGTGTGTGTGTGTGTGTGTGTGTGTGTGTGTGTGTGTGTGTGTGAGTGTACACAGATTCTGGTATCGGCCGTGTTAAGCCCAATCTCAGTGTATTATACTGTGTGGTTAAGTGAAAACAATTACTGCTATCGGTCATGTTAAGCCCGATGTGACTGGGTTGTACTGTGTGTGTGTTTGTGTGTGTGTGAGTGTGAACAGTTAATGGTATCGGTCATGTAAAGCACGGTGTGTCTGGGTTGTACTGTGAGAGGGAAGAGGCAGAGGAGGAGGAGAGGGAGGGGGAGGAGGAGCGGGAGGGGGAGGAGGAGAGGGAGGGGGAGGAGGAGAGGAGGGGAAGGAGGAGAGGAGGGGAAGAGGCAGAGAGGAGGAGAGAGGGAGGGAGAGGAGGAGGAGAGGGAGGGGAGGAGGAGAGGAGGGGAAGAGGCAGAGGAGAGGAAGAGGCAGAGGAGAGGAGGAGAGAGGGAGGGAGAGGAGGAGGTGAGTGAGAGAGGAGGGGGGAAGAGGCAGAGGAGAGGAGGGGAAGAGAGGAGAGGGAAGAGAGGAGGGGAGGAGGAAAGAGGGAGGAGAGGTAGAGGGAGAGAAGGGGAGAGGGAGGAGAAAGAAGGTGAGGAAAGGGGAGAGGGGATGGAGAGAAGATGGTTAGAGGGAGGGGAAGGGGAGAGAGAGGAGAGGTTGAAGAAGGAGTGGAGAGGCACGGAGCCCTAATTTGGAGCTGTGTGCATTAAATACAAAATAATTCCTTTCGGATTCTGTGAGTGTGTGTGTTTGTGTGTGTGTGTGTGTGTGTGTGTGTGTGTGTGTGTGTGTGTGTGTGTGTGTGTGTGTGTGTGTGTGTGTGTGTGAGTGTACACAGATTCTGGTATCGGCCGTGTTAAGCCCAATCTCAGTGTATTATACTGTGTGGTTAAGTGAAAACAATTACTGCTATCGGTCATGTTAAGCCCGATGTGACTGGGTGGTACTGTGAGTGTGTGTGTGTGTGTGTGTGTGTGTGTGTGTGTGTGTGTGTGTGTGTGTGTGTGTGTGTGTGTGAGTGTACA
Organism: Narcine bancroftii; assembly: GCF_036971445.1. Lineage (NCBI taxonomy): Eukaryota > Metazoa > Chordata > Chondrichthyes > Torpediniformes > Narcinidae > Narcine > Narcine bancroftii. Next base: position 37,834 of record NW_027212000.1, read on the forward strand.
CCGATTCTGGTATCGGCCGTGAGAAGTCGCATGTAAATGCGTTGAATTATGTGTGAGAGTGTGAGAGATTTGACTGGTTTATGTTTTGTGTGTGTGTGTGTGTGTGTGTGTGTGTGTGAGTGTTTGTGTGTGTGTGTGTTTGTGTGTGTGTGTGTGTGTTTGAGTGTACACAGTTTCTGGTATCGATCGTGTTAAGCCTATTGTGACTGTGTTCTATTGTGTGTGTGTGAGTGTGAACAGTTAATGGTATCGGTCATGTAAAGCATGATGTGAGAGGGTTGTACTATGTGTGAGTGTGAGTGAACACAGTTACTGGTATCGGTCATATTAAGCCTGATTTGACTGGATTGTGCTGCGTGTGTTTGTGTGTGTGTGTGTGTGTGTGTGTGTGTGTGTGTGTGTGTGTGAGTGTCTGTGTGTGTGTGTGAGTGTTTATGTGTGAATGTCCACAATTTCTGTTATTGGCCGTGTTAAGCCTAACGTAAATGGGTTGTACTGTGTGTGTGTATGTGAGTGAACAAAGTTATTGGTGTGAGTCGTGTAAACCCCAGTCTGTGTTATACTATGTGTGTGAGTGAACAAAGTTACTGCTATCGGTCATGTTAAGCCCGATGTGACTGCATTGAATTATGTATGAGAGTGAGAGATTTGACTGTTTGTGTTTAGTGTGTGTGTGGGGTGTGGGTGTGTGTGTGTTTGTGTGTGTGTGTGTGTGTGTGTGTGTGGTTAAGTGAAAACAATTACTGCTATCGGTCATGTTAAGCCCGATTTGACTGGGTTGTACTGTGAGTGTGTGTGTGTGTGTGTGTGTGTGTGTGTGTGTGTGTGTGTGTGTTTGTGTGTGTGTTTATGTGTGAATGTCCACAATTTCTGGTATTGGCCATGTTAAGCCTGACGTAAATGGGTTGTACTGTGCGTGTGTATGTGAGTGAACAAAGTTATTGGTGTGAGTCGTGTAAACCCCAATCTGACTGTGTTATACTATGTGTGTGAGTGAACAAAGTTACTCCTATCGGTCATGTTAAGCCTGATGTGACTGCATTGAATTATGTATGAGAGTGAGAGATTTGACTGTTTGTGTTTTGTGTGTGTGTGGGGGGTGTGTGTGTGTGTGTGTGTGTGTGTGTGTGTGTCTGTGTGTGTGTCTGTTTGTGTGTGTGTGTATGTGTGTGTGTGAGTGAGTGTACACAGCTTCTGGTATCGGCCGTGTTAAGCCCAATCTCAGTGTGTTATACTGTGTGGTTAAGTGAAAACAATTACTGCTATCGGACATGGTAAGTCCAATGTGAATGGTTTGTACTGTGTGTGCACATGAGTGAACCCAGTTATGCTTTCAGTTGTGTTGAGCTTTATGTGACTGACTGTGTGTGTGAGTGAACACATTTACTGGTATCGGTCATGTTAAGCCTGATGTGTCTGGGTTGTACTGTGTGTGTATGTGAGTGATCACATTTACTGGCATCGGTCATGTTAAGCCTCATGGATCGGGTTGTATTGTATGTGAATGTCAGTGAACACAGTTACTGCTATCGGTCACGTTAAGCCCAATGTGACTGCGTTGAATTATGTGTGAGAGTGAAAAGGGATCAGCCGCGTTAAGCCTAATGTGACTGGGTTGTACTATGTGTTTGTGTGTGTGTGTGTGTGTGTGTGTGTGTGTGTGTGTGTGTGTGTGTGTGTGTGTGTGTGTTTGAGTGTTTATGTGTGAATGTCCACAATATCTGGTATTGGCCGTGTTAAGCCTGACATAAATGGGTTGTACTGTGTGTGTGTATGTGAGTGAACAAAGTTATTGGTGTGAGTCGTGTAAACCCTAATCTGACTGTGTTATACTATGTGTGTGAGTGAACAAAGTTACTGCTATCGGTCATGTTAAGCCCGATGTGACTGGGTTGTACTGTGAGTGTGTGTGTGTATGTTTGTGTGTGTGTGTGTGTGTGTGTGTGTGTGTGTGAGTGTGTGTGTGTGTGTGTGTGTGTGTGTTTGTGTGTGTGTGTGTGAGTGTTTATGTGTGAATGTCCACAATTTCTGGTATTGGCCGTGTTAAGCCTGACATAAATGGGTTGTACTGTGTGTGTGTATGTGAGTGAACAAAGTTATTGGTGTGAGTCGTGTAAACCCTAATCTGACTGTGTTATACTATGTGTATGAGTGAACAAAGTTACTT
>NW_027212000.1:250000-252500 GCF_036971445.1 Narcine bancroftii
GTGAAGGGTAGACGGCGGCGGCCCCGATACGGGCAGGAGCAAGGGGGAGACGGCGGCCCCGGCCTCGGTCGAGTGAGGCAGACGGAGGCCCCAGTCCGGGCAGTATGGACCGACCTAGGAGGGGAGGCAGGCCCCTCCAGCCCGGGTAAGAAACCTGCATAGGAGAAGGCCACTCCGATATAAAACCTACGACCCAAGGACCTCGCTGCCACGTCCCAGCTTGCTTGGCCACGGCACACGAACCATGGGTGTAAAGGGTGGGGCCAGTACTGCGCGCACTGCACTCCACCTAAAAGCTCCTTTGCGCAGGCCCGAGGACAGGTCCACGTCCTCCCCCTCAACGTCCTCCCCCTCCACGTCCTCCCCCTCCACGTCCTCCCCCTCAAAAGATGCTCACAAACTCAAGCTAGCATGCTGGAACATCAGAACCATGCTAGATAAGACTGACAGCCATCGACCTGAACGTCGGTCTGCCCTCATTGCACATGAACTCCTCAGACTTGACATCGACATAGCCGCTCTCAGTGAAGTCCGCCTGGCAGATGTAGGCAGCTTCCAAGAACGCGGCGCGGGCTACACACTCTACTGGTCTGGCAAGCCTTCGGATGAACGACGCCTATCTGGTGTAGGCTTCATGGTCAAGAGCTTCATTGCCTCCAAACTCGAAAACCTTCCGACAGGCCTCTCGGACCGAATCATGTCCATGCGACTCCCACTTCAAAACAAGCGTCACATCACCCTCATCAGTGTCTATGCTCCAACCCTCCAGGTGGAACCAGCAGAAAAGAACAAGTTCTACACCGACCTGCGCAACCTCATCCAACGTACCCCTACAGCCGACAAGGTTGTCATCCTGGGCGACTTCAACGCTCATGTCGGCAAAGACTCAGAAACCTGGCCAGGAATCCTGGGCAAGCATGGCGTCGGCAAGTGCACCTCCTGTTGGAGCTCTGCGCAGAACAGCGGCTTGTCATTACAAACACCCTTTTTCAGCAGAGGGACAGCCTTAAGACCACCTGGATGCATCCCCGATCCAAACACTGGCACCTCCTGGACTACATCCTGGTGCGAGAAAGTGACAAACAAGATGTGCTCCACACCAGGGTCATGCCTAGCGCAGAATGCCACACTGACCACCGGCTGGTTCGCTGCAAGCTCAACCTTCACTTCAAGCCAAAGCCCAGGAACAATAAAGCCCCCAGAAAGAGGTTCAATGTTGGAAAACTGCAGTCAGACGAAGCGAGAGGAAACTTCCAGGCAAACCTCAAAGCAAAGCTCGACGTTGCAACCCGCCTCACGGACCCGTCCCCTGAAACCCTCTGGGATCAGTTGAAGACTACCATACTGCAATCCACTGAAGAGGTACTGGGCTTCTCCTCCAGGAAAAACAAGGACTGGTTTGACGAAAACAGCCAGGAAATCCAGGAGCTGCTGGCAAAGAAGCGAGCTGCCCACCAGGCTCACCTTACAAAGCCGTCCTGTCCAGAGAAGAAACAAGCCTTCCGTCGCGCATGCAGCCATCTTCAGCGCAAACTCCGGGAGATCCAAAATGAGTGGTGGACTAGCCTCGCCAAACGAACACAGCTCAGCGCGGACATTGGCGACTTCAGGGGTTTCTACGAGGCTCTAAAGGCTGTGTACGGCCCCTCACCCCAAGTCCAAAGCCCGCTGCGCAGCTCAGACGGCAAAGTCCTCCTCAGCGACAAGATCTCCATCCTCAACCGATGGTCAGAACACTTCCAATCTCTTTTCAGTACCAACCGCTCAGTCCAAGATTCCGCCCTGCTCCAGCTCCCTCAACAGCCCCTAAGGCTAGAGCTGGATGAGGTTCCCACCCTGGATGAGACATATAAGGCAATCGAACAACTGAAAAGTGGCAAAGCAGCAGGTATGGATGGAATCCCCCCAGAAGTCTGGAAGGCTGGCGGCAAAACTCTGCATGCCAAACTGCATGAGTTTTTCAAGCTTTGTTGGGACCAAGGTAAACTGCCTCAGGATCTTCGTGATGCCACCATCATCACCCTGTACAAAAACAAAGGCGAGAAATCAGACTGCTCAAACTACAGGGGAATCACGTTGCTCTCCATTGCAGGCAAAATCTTCGCTAGGATTCTACTAAATAGAATAATACCTAGTGTCGCTGAGAATATTCTCCCAGAATCACAGTGCGGCTTTCGCGCTAACAGAGGAACCACTGACATGGTCTTTGCCCTCAGACAGCTCCAAGAAAAGTGTAGAGAACAAAACAAAGGACTCTACATCACCTTTGTTGACCTCACCAAAGCCTTCGACACCGTGAGCAGGAAAGGGCTTTGGCAAATACTAGAGCGCATCGGATGTCCCCCAAAGTTCCTCAACATGATTATCCAACTGCACGAAAACCAACAAGGTCGGGTCAGATACAGCAATGAGCTCTCTGAACCCTTCTCCATTAACAATGGCGTGAAGCAAGGCTGTGTTCTCGCACCAACCCTCTTTTCAATCTTCTTCAGCATGATGC
>NW_027212000.1:260000-262500 GCF_036971445.1 Narcine bancroftii
TTTATTGTGTGTGTAAGTGAGTGTGAACAGTGAATGTTATCGGTCGTGTAAAGCATGATGTGAGACCGTTGTACTGTGTGTTAGTGTGAGTAAACACAGTTACTGGTATTGGCCGTTTTATTGTGTGTGTGAGTGAATGTGAACAGTTAATGGTATCGGTCGTGGAAAGCATGATGTGAGAGGGTTGTACTGTGTGTGAGAGTGAGTCAACACAGTTACTGGTATCGGTCATATTAAGCCTGATTTGACTGGGTTGTGCTGAGTGTGTGTGTGTGTCTGTGTGTGTGAGTGTACACAGATTCTGGCATCGGCCGTGTGAAGTCCCATGAGACTGCGTTGATTTATGTGTGACAGTGTGAGAGATTTGACTGGTTTATGTTGTGTGTGTGTGTGTGTTTGTGTGTGTGTGTGTGTGTGTGTGTGTGTGTGTGTGTGTGTGTGTGTGTGTGTGTGTGTGTGTGTGTGTATGTGTGTGTGTTTGTGTGTGTGTGTGTGTGTGTGTGTGAGTGAGCACATTTTCCCGTATTGGTCATGTTTTGCTCAATTTGACTGTGTTTTACTATGTGTGTGTGTGTGTGTGTGTGTGTGTGTGTGTGTGTGTGTGTGTGTGTGTGTGCATGTGTGTGAGTGAACACAGTTACTGCTATTTGCCATTTTAATCCTGATGTTTCAGGGTTGCGCTGTGTGTGGGTGTGTGTGTGTGTGGGTGTGAGTGTGTGTGTATGTGTGTGTGTGTGTGTGCGCACGTTTGTGTGTGTGTGTGTGTGTGTGTGTGCGTGCACGAGTGTACACAGATTCTGGTATCTGCCGTGTGAATTCCCATGTGACTGCGTTGAATTATGTTTGTCAGTGTGAGAGATTTGACTGGTTTATGTTTTGTGTGTGTGTGTGTGTGTGTGTGTGTGTGTGTGTGTGTGTGTGTGTGTGTGTGTGTGTATGTGTGTGTGTGTGTGTGCGTGATCACATTTACTGCTATTGGCCATGTTAATCCTGATCTATCTGGGTTGCGCTGTGTGTGTGTGAGTGAACACAGTAACCTGTATCGGCCGTGTTATGCTCAATTTGACTGTGTTGTACTGTTTGTGTGTTTGAGTGAACACAGTTACCAGTTTCGGTCGTGTTATGCTCAATTTGACTGGGTTCAACTGTGAGTGAGTGTGAGTGAGCACAGTTACTGGTATTGGCCGTTTTATCGTGTGTGTGAGTGAGTGTGAACAGTTAATGGTATCAGTCGTGTATAGCATAATGTGAGAGTGTTGTACTGTGTGTGAGTGTGAGTGAACACAGTTACTGGTATCGGTCATATTAAGCCTGATTTGACTGGGTTGTGCTGTGTGTGTGTTTGTGTGTGTGTGTGTGTTTGTGTGTGTGTGTGTGTGTGTGTGTGTGTGTGTGTGTGTGTGTGTGTGTGTGTGTGTGTGTGTGTGAGTGTACACAGATTCTGGTATCGGCCGTGTGAAGATCCATGTGACTGCGTTCAATTATGTGTGTCAGTGTGAGAGATTTGACTGGTTTATGTTTTGTGTGTGTGTGTGTGTGTGTGTGTGTGTGTGAGTGAACACAGTTGCTGGTACTGGCCGTTTTATTGTGTGTGTGAGTGAGTGTGAACAGTTAATGGTATCGGTCGTGTAAAGCATGATGTGAGAGGGTTGTATTGTGTGTGAGTGTGAGTGTACACAGTTACTGGTATCAGTCATAATAAACCTGATTTGATTGGGTTGTGCTGTGTGTGTGTGTGTGCGTGTGTGTGTGTGTGTGTGTTTGTGTGTGTGTGTGTGTGTGTGTGTGTGTGTGTGTGTGTGTGTGTGTGTGTGTGTGTGTGTGTGTGTGTGTGTGTGTGTGTATGTGTGTGAGTGTTTATGTGTGAATGTACACACTTTCTGGTATTAGCCATGTTAAGCCTGACGTAAATGGGTTGTACTGTGTGTGTGTATGTGAGTGAACAAAGTTATGGGTGTGAGTCGTGTAAAACCCAATCTGACTATGTTATACTATGTGTGTGAGTGAACAAAGTTACTGCTATCGGTCATGTTAAGCCCGATGTGAATAGGTTGTACTGTGAGTGTGTGTGTATGTGTGTGTGTGCGCGCGAGTGTACACAGTTTCTGGTATCGGCCGTGTGAAGTCCCATGTGACTGCGTTGAATTATGTGTGACAGTGTGAGAGATTTGACTGGTTTATGTTTTGTGTGTGTGTGTGTGCGCGCGCGCTCACGCGCATGTGTGTGTGTGTGTGTGTGTGTGTGTGTGTGTGTGTGTATGTGTGTGTGTGTGTGTGTGTGTGTGTGAGTGATCACAGTTACCTGTATCGGTCATGTTTTCCTCAATCTCACTGTGTTTTACTATGTGTGTGAGTGTGTGTGTGTGTGTGTCTGTGTGTGTGTGTTTGAGTGCACACAGTTTCTTGTATCGATCATGTTAAGCCTATTGTGACTGTGTTGTACTGTGTGTGTGTGTGTGTGTGTGTGTGTTTGTGTGTGTGTGTGTGTGTGTGTGTGTGT